>NC_030442.2:8285000-8297500 GCF_001660625.3 Ictalurus punctatus | reverse complement strand
AGAGACACACCCGGTGAGAGGCAGAGAGACACACAGAGGGAGGCAGAGACACACCCGGTGAGAGGCAGAGACACACACAGAGGGAGGCAGAGACACACCCGGTGAGAGGCAGAGAGACACACAGAGGGAGGCAGAGACACACCCAGTGAGAGGCAGAGAGACACACACAGAGGGAGGCAGAGACACACCCGGTGAGAGGCAGAGAGACACACAGAGGGAGGCAGAGACACACCCGGTGAGAGGCAGAGACACACACAGAGGGAGGCAGAGACACACCCGGTGAGAGGCAGAGTGACACACAGAGGGAGGCAGAGACACACCCGGTGAGAGGCAGAGAAAGTGGCAGGTGGAAAGACAGAGAGTGTGTTAGTATTTCTGTATTATAGACTTGAGGTAATTACCCTCATTGCCCATAACTGATAAAGTGGAGAGACGTCTTAGAAGACACACTAAACTCCTCCACATTCTGATCACCTGGACTCCTGAACACGTCCGCAGTCACGGTGCACTGCATGAGTCACTCGTAAAAATGTTCTAAAGGAAACGTTTCTGTACTTGGAGTGACTGCAGAGTGACGACAGGAACTGTAGTGTTCCCATTTCCCAGAACACACTTTACTACATTTCCCATCATCCACTGACTCATTAGCTGGTAGAGAATCACAGAAAGTCATTCATCGAACTCAAAAGCGCTCATCCTGATAAAAAAAAAGACTGAATCAAAATCTAATGACGGCTTTCTAATGAGGTTAATGTTGAGCTTGTGTGTGCTCCATATGCCGTAAAACATACCGATTCCTCTTGTATTCCACGTGTCCTTCAGCATTTCCCTTTATAATCGGAGTGGGCGGGGTGAATATCGCAGCGCAGGCTTCCACCTCATCAATAACGAGACTACAATCTAGTTATTACTCAGCCTCAACTTTCTGTCTTCTGTTGCGCTAACTGAAATGCCGTTTGATGAATTTGTCACGATTTGAAATTCTACTCCAACACGACGCGGTGTAATTAATGAGCATGTCATGCAACAATAACTTACATTTAACAATAACATTTTTCAGAAGTTATTCATCTGTGGTTGATTTTTAAAAAAAAAAAAAAAATTCCTTTCCCTTTAATGTCAATTCTCAATAAAATATGTTTGATTGAAAAAAAATATAAATATACGGGTTTGTATTTTCTATTTTATAAGCTTGTGGTTGTCCACAGTTAATCAATGACTGCTCGTTAACGTGAGGGCAGTAATCGATCAATAAAACTGCTTACACTTTGCAAGCCTGATACACACGTTTAATATTCTACACCACAGCTTCTCAACCTTTCCTAACTAAAGCCTCCCCGATCATGTGACATGCCCCGCCCCCATATTGGAGGAGACCAGGTATAATGATTATTTATTCTATATAAAATCTATCTGTCTATTTCTCTCTCTCTCTATCTATCCATCTATATATCTATGTATAAAAGCCAATCTATAATCTGTTTTGATAGATAGATTATTCTTGCTCTTGTGTTTTTGTGCTATATAACGGACAGGTATGGAACATGAACGATGAAAAGTGTTTGTGAACACTACGACTACTTTGAACAAGAACTAGGCTGTAATAACGTGGACTATTTTACATGTACAACATGTTGCATTACATTCGTCTTGCGTTCTGAAATCATTCTCATATGAATGAGGTAAATTGGGATGAAGGGCGCGTGTCGTTATCCGTGACATTGTTAAATCTCGGCAGAGAGAGGTGTGAGTGCAGCGGGAAAGCGAGACCTCGCGCTTGAAGGACAGTACTGGTGATATTTGGAAAGTTGCTAAGGTTTGTCCAAAACGTCACTCGATTTTTCGCCAGGTGCTTTTTTTTTTTTCGCAAAAAAGTTACTAAAGAGGTCTGAAAAGTCACTAGGTTGGCAACACTGGTCTGCACCGACAACTAGATAAAAGGCAAACTAAGCTCCGCCTCTCTTTGAAAAAAAAGAAAATACAGAGAGAGCGGGAACGCAGGGTTTTTCATTTCTGCACGTTCTATATGAAAAGCAATAAAATACACAGAGGACCCAAATGTCTGTCTGTGTTTTCTGTTTAAAACTATTTGCGCCTCCTCGTTGATTCTCGCCCCCCCCTGGTTGAGACCCACTGTTCTACACTATACTCTCTGGGACTTTAAGCACTCTAAAGAGCTACGAGTTGTTCTGAAGTGTGGAGCACAGCAGTGGTTATAACACAGCTGGGAGCTTATGGGAAGCTGTAAAACACGCTGGTGATGATATTCTGCTGTACGGCTGCAAATAAACGCAGAAAGGATTAATGAGGAGCGCAGTCGCTGAGAGCAGGAGATCAGACCTTTGTTTTGGTGTCACACACACACACACACACACACACACATACCTACAGCTGCGTATATAGGCACTGTGTGCCGCTGTCACCCTAGTGTTGCACCACTGAGTCCCCTTAGTGTGTGTGTGTGTGTGTGTGTGTGTGTGTACTGAGACAGAGGCAATCAAACATACCAAGGCTCTAAACACCTCACCAGCAGAACACCCCCCCTCCCCAAAACACACACACACACACACACACACACACACAAATAACTCTCTTTGTAACAAGAAGAAATGAGGAAAATTTGTGACGTAAGTAAATAGCTGAATAATTTCCGAGGCCGCTCGTTATAAACCGCAGTTTGTTTACAGACGTGCCTGAGCCACTTGTGCATAACCTTTTCTTTTAATCAAGACATACACATGCACACACTCACAAACATAAACACAACATACACATATAAACACACTAGGGATGGGCGATATGGACTTCAAACTATATCACGATACTTTCTGGTATTTATTGCGATAACGATATCCATGACGATATAAATATAGCACCGTGCACCACTGTTTTTGGCTACAGGTGATAGCTGTGATCTTGAGAGCCTCAGAAACACAAACACTGATCTAAAACTAAAACTGTAACCAAATCAGTTCCAGATTGTATTGGCAGCTCCTCATTTAGAGATAAACTCCTCCTCAGCTTCACGTCCGCGCTCTGTCGTACTTGTCTTCGCTCTGCACGTGAGCTGCAAACGGGTCGCAGACAGAAATACGTCATCAGCTAGGCTTTATCGTTATTATCGCAGGAAGACTCATACTTATTGTGGGGAGAATTTCTACCGGTATATCACAAACGATAAGATATCACACACACACACACACACACACACACACACACACACACACATATACTCATACGGATGTGTACTGATTATCTGTCTCTGGATCCATTTTAGCACATACTGATGTGTACTAACACTGTACATATAATAAATCAGTCACACCACATACACTCATGCACACGAACATCGGGACACTTTCAACAAATTACAGAGGTGCTCCATGTTGTATAAAACCACATATTAGACCATAAAAGTTGTTATTCAGAAATAAGCAAGTCCCTGCATCTAAGAGACAATGGGCAATGAAGTGTCCCGATGTGAGGAGATGAACATCACAAAGCCATTTCCTCCTTAAAAAAAAACCCCACCAAGTTGTGCTATTCATGCTTGTTGTCATGACTACAATCCAACATTCTTACACTGCACTGGGGCGTTTCTGTAGAGCTGTGATTACATTTCCAATAAGATAAGCAATGAACGCACACCTGCCAGACAAATCATATATCGTCATTCTTCCATTCGGGAGAAAGCAGCGCGGTTGTGCGGTGTTTTTAGCAGCGTTCGTTAATCTGTCTCGTGCAGAAAGTGGCATTACAAGTGTCTTCTTCACTGCTCAGTGTAACTGTAGACACTTGTAATCATTTGAAAACGATGGCAGAAAGATTCGGGGATTGATATTAATGACAACGTGGGGCTGGTCATTTTGTCTAATGTGGGTAAGATAAAGGGAGGTTAGAGGAACGTTCGTCCAGTGAAAAATAATATGTAGATATTACTGGATGCCATCGAGGCTCTACAGCAGTGGTCACCAACTCTGTTCCTGGAGATCTACCTTCCTGAAGACTTCAGCTCCAACCATAATCGCACCCACCTCACTATCTAATCATGGCCTTAACTGCCTAAAAGGTTTTGGTTGGAGATGAAACCTGCAGGAAGGTAGATCTTAAAGAAGAGGGTTGGTGACCGCTGCTCTACAGGATGCGGATATAATAACAATTGATGCTGGAATTGTAATGAAGTGAAGGGCACTTACTTACTGTTCATTAGTTCACCCATTCTAGTGTAAAATTCTGGGAATACCTGAAGAGTGCCTGGGTCTAATTTACCTCTGGAGCCAGAACAATGGGTTCTTGGGGATAAATTGTTGGTATACAATGTAGCATAAAATACACTTAACCTTATTAAGATCGGTTGTGTTACAGTACAGCTGCTAGGATTTTATGCAACTGGAAATGCCCCAAAACTACAGATCTGAAAGACTGAATTGATGGGATGATCGAAATCGCATCATATGATGAGAGCATGCAGGGGAGACTGCATAATGAAGGGGAAATGAGATAAAAAAAAAAAAGGGGGGGGATCAGTTTTGGCAGCATAATGAGGTAAATGAGCAGGACTGTTCAACAGCTGTTTAATTTCCAAGTTCTTTGGTCTTAACTGCATTCCTTTTATACTGGCGAGGGCTGAATATGTGAAGGTGCTTATTAAATGACGTGGTGACGTACAAAGTTTTAATTGTTGAATAATAAAAACTTGAACTACTAGAAGTGTCTTCTCAGAGATCTCGTTTTGGACCAATTTCACGAATATAATAAAATTTTTAAAAAATTAGATAAATAAAATAAAATAAAATAAAAAAAACCGAGAGAGAAAAACACTGAACAATAGTATGGCGATGTTTTGATTCAACTGGCCCACTTGTGTGATTACAGTAATGCAGTGTTCACTAACACTTCATGTCGATCAGTACGTTTACATGGACGACAATAATCTGACATTAACCAGATTAAGATACTCTGATTAAGAAACTAGCATGTAAACAGAGATTATTGATGACCTTAATCCGACTAAAGTCATACTCGAAGTAATCACTAATTGAATTAAGACGTGTGGAGTCATTCCTGTTTTAGTCGCATTATCGAAGTGCATTACACACATGTACACACCTTAATCACACTATCAACGTCGTGTGGGAGTTTTCACCGCATTTTGCGACAGGACACGTACACACGCGGCAGCGCTCGACCGTTTTACGGCGAAGAATAGAGCACGGCTGTGTCAAAACCGCGTACTTACCTACTATATAGGTATGCGGTTTGGGACGCAGCCCACGGCTTCAAGCAGTCGTCTAGTTGCACGTACAGCACGGCAAATAATTAACTGCACTTGAAGCTTCCGTAAAAGTTAAAATGAAACACCCAAAACTGTACACAGTACCATAACGAAGACCAACTGTGTGTCGATACGTGAAATTCTGGAGGGAACGTCGGACGGCGTGGCGTGGGGACGTAATGACACGTGCTGTTAATCGATCTGTGTTCTATAACATGTAAATGTCATGTCCAATTAATTTCATCAAAATCTTACTCGGAATATCGGAATATTGTTGTCCGGGTAAATGTACTGAGTGATTATTATCAATGTGCGTCGTGGCGATATCATGTGTCATTAGTGACTCATTTGTTTTTCCAGGAATGACTGATGACAGCTGTTGCTCGCAGAAGATCCTCTAGAAATGACTCACATTTTCCCAGATCCTTAACATTAAATACAACAACATGACCGCTAACTACCGCGTACGGCTGAACTGAAACTGTCTCTCTCTATCTCTCTCTCTCTCTCTCTCTCTCTCACACACATACACAGAATTCATTAAGCAATTATGATTTAATAATACAGGTTGCATAGTATTAGTTAATTAATACATTCACTAGTCGCTGCCGTGAGAATGTCAGTTAGTCCCAGTAGAGGAAAGAAACAGCGAGGCAGACTGTAAGGAAAGCCGCTAAATCTACTTTGTTATTCTATAAATATTTCAAACTAGATGAATCCAGTTCTACTCAACTGTGCATGACCTAGCACATGACTACACTGGTTAAAAAAAAAAAAGACACCCCCCCCCCCCCCCTTTTTTTCCTTTAATGGACTGTGCTTTCACTTTGCATGAAGTGAAGAGGAATGTGCGAGACGGGTCCAGAAGGGATTCCTCCCAGTTATTTTCGTTGTCCTTTAAAGTAAAATGAAATTTCAAATCCTCGTGTGAAAGAGCGCTTCAGGAGCCGCGGGTTGCACCTCACAATCCAGTCCCGTTCAGCCAGTTTAATTCGATTCGATTCAATTCCATTTTATTAGTATAGCACGTTTAACAGTGGACATTGTCTCAAAGCAGATTTACAGAAAGATAGAAACACAGGAAATAGATTTTAAATGTGGGAATTTATCCCTATTGAGCAAGCCGGTGGCGACAGTGGCGAGGAATGAGGTGGTAAGAGGAAGAAACCTTGAGAGGAACCGGACTCTGAAGGGAACCCGTCCTCACCTGGGTAACAACGGATAGTGTGAAAGTAAAGGAAAGTTCATTTTGGTTTTAGCATGAAGTGTGTTTTGTTGAACTAGTCCACTGTTCACTAAAGGAGACTTGAGTGCAAAACTGCATGTGGTAATTGCAGTCCCAAAGCCATCGCAGCAACCGTAGTCCCAGCAACCACAGCGAGAACGTCCATGTGGAACTGAGGTCCAGAACCATTTCCATGGTACTTCAAGCGGTACCGTCCTCAGCAATCTCCAGGCTGTAGCCTGTAGTTTAGCGTTAGATCAGCCGGCACAGGTTGATCAAACCTGCGCTGACAAAGCCAGCAAAGCTTGTGGTTCAGTCTCCGTGTTGTTGTGTATATGATCAAGGTAGTGTAATGGTCGTATGGTAGGGGCTTGACGAATAAGAGAAGGATACGCAATGATCCGGAATACCCAATCAGGGGGCAAATGTGGGCGAATCCACACCTTCATTTTGAAAAGTCTTCATTTTCAAACTAAAACGGGGTCTTCGGCGTTTCCAAAAGTCGTAAATGCGGGAGTAGTGTAGACGACAGGCGTAACCGCAGCGAAAGTTATGCGTTTCAAAACAAAGACGCACTACTGTGAACAGGAGTTAGATCACGACCCTAATGTTATATTTTTACTATGATATACTTCTTCTGAGAAGAAAATTTTCTAAAAGAGGTTGTAGCTTTTTTTAGCCTAAATTCACACTTTTCCAGAACATTCACAATTCACAAATTTTTTATACATTTTTTTCCTTCTAATTATGCAGCTACTTTCCATGTTTGGAGAACCAGTATATAAATTCCCTTCTTTTCCAGAACATACAGAAACCCTGAATATGATCACGGGCCTCCTCTCAGGTGTCCGACACACACAGAGTTTTCATTAATGACACATTTCACACACCCCCTGACGAGTCCTTCGGTTACTGTCTGACTCATCAAGGACACACACACACACACACACACAGAGCCATGTGTGCTAGTGATAAAGGCAGAGCAGCACAACACCTGCTCACACACGCACAAAAACAACAAGCCCAGAAATCAAGGCCAGGGAAAGACAAGTGAGACACCTAACACACCCCTCTGACAGTGTGTACAGTGAAGGGGTTATCACATTCTGATTCCTATCATTTATACAGTCTATGAAAACAATAAGGAGGCTTTATTGATCACATATACATTACAGCACAGTGAAATTCTTTTCATCACATACCCCAGCATGCCAGGAAGCTGGGGTCAGTCTTGATACAGCACCCCTGGAGGAGAGAGGGTTAAGTGCCTTGCTCAAGGGCCCATCAGTAGCAGCATGGCAGTGCTGGGGCTTGAACCCCCAACCTTCCAATCAGTAACCCAGAGCCTTAACCGCCAATCCACCACTGCCCTCCCGCAATATCATGTTTATTAATCAGTGACGGACTGAAAGGTTTGTGAAGTCAGCTGCTACGACTGTATGATGATTAGAAATCAGGAAACAAAGACAGCGCAGAGAAAAAAGAACAACCAATACCAAAACACATGGATATTAACTGTCCAAATCCAGCGAACCACAGTCCTGGTGCAGGGGCATAACATACATGCATAAATACATAAGGAGAAAAAGAAGGATGTGAGGAAAGTAGGATGCGAGAGGGCTGAGATGAGAGAGAAAGAAAGGAGAATGTTTTTATACTCACTTTAACGCTTTCTCTTTCACTATAGAGCTCTCTCACAGTTAGCTACAGTTAATTAACACTGGTTTAGGAAGCAAAAAAGAACTATGTGCACACTGGGGGAGGATCACAAGCGCAAAAGAATTCGATTCGGTTCGGTCAGCGATCGTAAAGTCCAAGTCAAGTCGAAAGTAATTTCTATTTTGGCAAATTAATATAATATAAGTCCAAATTATTCAAAATTCTTCACTTAATTCTTAAGTCCATAGAACAACAGAGAATGCCTGAGAGAGAGAGAGAGAGAGAGAGAGAGAGAGAGAGAGAGAGAGAGAGAGAGAGAGAGAGAAAACGATCGTCTTCATTCTAATAGACAAAACAGCATCACCGCTGCTCCTATTGACACACATCTCTCTCTCTCTCTCTCTCTCTCTCTCTCTATCTCTCTCTCTCTCTCCAACACACACACGCTATTTTTCTGCCCAGTGATAAGCTTCTTCGATGTCGTGTCCACAGCTCCCAGTGGAAGCATTTTATTATAGCCATTAGCTTATGACACATCCTCCATATTGTCCTCCATCTCTGCAACAATGCATCTCAGGAGCATAACACCATTCCTGGTAAATACTTTCCACACTAAATTTCTGTGTAAAATCATGCAAACGTTAAAAAAAACAACAACAACAACAAAAAAAAACACCTGCAAAAAAACAAAAAAGGAAGCTGATTTACTAGCATGGTCTGCTGAGGATTTCACATGAGACTTTGAGCAGGTTCTACTTTAAAATACACGGCGATGTGAATTAGCTCCATGCACCCGCAATGTAATTTACTAACCCTGAAAGCCATTTCAGAGATGATGACTGTGATTGCAAATTAGTGCGACGGAAGGGCAGGTATTAACATTCGCAGCGGCTGAATACAAAATTGCACCGTTTACTAGGTTTTAATAATGAGAAGGATTGTCACGATTATGCCTTAGTATCTCCAGATGATCAGATTTATAATTATAGCGCCGATGTTGGTGTTATATACGATATTAGCTATTCTCTACATGTTCACACCTCTGATGCCAGCACTGTTTAAGTAGAGACTGGGAAAAGGTTTTAATTATGAACAAAATAGATAATTGTTTACATTACCTTCTGATTCTGTTGTGGCATCTCATCATCTTTAATTGAAACTAGACTCAGGATTATTTTTAGTTTTACTCTCCCAGGATCTGGCCACTGTTCTGAAGAACTCTCAGCATTTGCAATAACATCATTTAAGAGCAGCATGCTGGTGCATTGCTGTCTCATAGCTTCAGGGTCCCCAGTTCTTTCCTGAGCTTTGTTACTTTCTGTTCGGAGTTTCCCCATGTTCTCTCCATGTCCGTGTGGGTTTCCTCTGGGTTCTCCGGTTTCCTCACACTATGCTGGCAGGTGCACAGACTATTCTAAGTTGCCGTTAGGTCCTATCAAATCTCTTGCCCAGTGATCCACCGCAACCCTGACCAAGATACAGCAGTTACTGAAGATGAATGAATGAATGAAAAAAAATGCTTGTTACTTGGAAATGTAGTGAGGGGTTTTTGCATGTTCTTCCTTAACTGTTGGTTTCAGTCACCGGATCTTAAGAAGAACAGTTAGGCTCAAGGAGTTCTCAAGGACACACTGGCATTGATATTCTCTGCTGATATCTTGTAGTAGTGTTTATCAGCGAATAGCTGATGAAATGTTTTTCCTCTGGGAATCATGTGACCAAACCGGGGAAATCAATTAAAC
This sequence comes from Ictalurus punctatus, assembly GCF_001660625.3. Classification (NCBI taxonomy): domain Eukaryota; kingdom Metazoa; phylum Chordata; class Actinopteri; order Siluriformes; family Ictaluridae; genus Ictalurus; species Ictalurus punctatus. Next base: position 8,287,599 of record NC_030442.2, on the reverse strand, counting down.
ATGGATGCGTGACTGTATCTGTCAAAATCTGGACTGTGGTACACTTTATAAACAGGGTCGGTGTCTTGCTTCAGATTAGGACTTGTGGTCTAACATCTCACCGAGATTTATAGTGACTCAGAAACGGGTCAGCACTCAACACGATTTTTTAAAATATTATGGTCCGTGATTGAAGATTATAGCCTATGTGACGTCTGTGTGAAACGTTACTGTACATATGTGCTGAATTTCATATTCAAGCAATTTGCAGAGTTTTTTCTGCCTTTTTTTTGGGGAAGTGGTAAGTCAGCTGTTAAGATGCTGGACTTTTCATCGGAAGGTCATGAGTTCAAATCTCAGCACTGCTCGGCCCTTGTGCAAGGCCTTTAACCCGCAACTGCTCAGTTGTATAAATGAGATCATGTAAGTCTCTCTGGATAAGGGCGTCTGCCAAACACCATAATTTACATGTAAAATGTAATATAAACCAGTGACGTGCTGCTTGCGATTGTAGGCAGGACTCAGGAAGTGTTGTTTGTACCTATCAGCCTTAGAAACTGAACATTACTGTTAGATTTCATCCATTGCTGCTCCGAGCCACGTCCTGTTACACCATCCACCCTTCCTGTTCTGTCAAATGCACAATGGTGAGAGGGACTTGTGATTTTATAAAGCAAGCCAGGTAAAGGCAGGGGATCCCAAACCGAGAGCCACAAACACGAGAAACAAATCCTAATAAAGATGGGAAATGAACCAATGGGGACGGATCATTTCCCAAACCGGAAAACAAACAGAAAATGGTATTGTTTAAAAATGCTTCTATAAGGGACCCATGCTGAGCTACTTCAAATGGGTTCAAAATAGGAACTCTTGAAGAATGAAAAACCGGCTGTGTCTTCACACAAATCCAATCCAGAGTGCATGTGCATATACAGTATCTGCACAAGTCTAGCCCTGAGTGGCAACCTCTGTGGCTTTCTTTCAGAAAATGATAATTATTCCAACCTCTAACGGTCCATTCAGCTTGTCATGCTATTACGCCTGGCACACAAAGACACACACACACACACGATTACATGCCTAGACTGTGCTTTGTATCCATTACCGCTTCAGATAAAAAAAGGCATATATTTGATGTTCATCTTCAAAAGCAGACAACAGGGGGACAGCTGAAACTTTTTATGGCTCAACACACTCAAACAAATACAGAGAGAGAAATACATCCAGACGTTATAAACGCTACAGATACGGCTTATCAGTTTTGGGGAAAGAAATATATACACACAGAAGGCTGGTGCGGTTTCTGTCCACACGTCCCCTTAGAGGGAACAGTCACTGCAGAGCAATGTAGACGGTCCTGACTGATGCTATACAAGGAAACATTTCTACCCGTGAGTGTCTGACAGGTCTAGATCAAGTACACTGTCTGAACATGTCCATGACACACAACAGACTCGTAGTACTAGAGGGCCCTATAGATCGTGTCGCGGTGGAATTTCCGGAGCTGGAGTTAGTTCAGGTGTACACTGATCGTGTAACAGTTTCCTAACAAAAGGGATAAAATAACAATAAGAGTGAGGACGTTTCATCTCTGAGAACATGTTTCTTTCAGTCAAAGTTCTTTATTCTTATGCACTATACACGTGATCCTAAAGAATATTTACACTCGGGATGGCAAATTCTGTACATGTTTTTATTGCCTCAAGCTGTGTACGGAAGAACTGAGTCATGTTTCACATTATGTTCATCATCACAAGCAACGAAATTTGTCAAGAAAAAATAACAAGATACAGATATGTCATTTTTAGTGCACCTTTATTTTACCTTCAAAAAGTCGAATCATGAGCGTCTTGCTATTAAATATAATTAATATTCTATTGATAAACTTACAGGCGCAGGAGCACAGTGGTTTAGTGGTTAGCATGGTTGCCTCGCACCTCCAGGGTTGGGGCTTCTGTGTGCACGGAGTTTGCGTGATCTTCCCATGCTTTGGCGGGGTTTCCACCGGGTACTCCAGTTTCCATTCCCAGTGCAAAGACGTGCATTTGTAGGCTGATTGGTGTTACCAAACTGAGCGTAATATCTGAACGTGTGTGCGATCGTGCCCTGTGATGGGTTGGCACGCCATCCAGGGTGTCCCCCGCCTCGTGCCCCAAGTTCCCTGGGATACACTGCAGGCTCCTCCTTGTGTAGGAGTAAGCGGTACGGAAAAACGGATGGATGGATTTCCAATGCAAGTAGCAACATCTGCTTTTATAATATTACAGTAAATGTGGAAAATGTCGAAAAACTACTGCTATAAAAACCGGCAACGCTGCTGATTCAACCAGAAATAAAAGCCAGATGAGCACGGTGGAGTAATTCGGGGTGAATATATTAGGTGAATTCTGTCTTCAGAAATAAATGAAAAGCTGGTGCAGAGAGAAAATTTACTATGATGAGCAGCGCACGGTAATAAACTACTCAAAGTCAGTATAAGCCTATAAAGGTGCATTAGCTCTTTCAGGTAGACTGTCATGCAGTTTGAGAAACAAATTGGCTGCTTGTTTTGTCCAAGCATTGTGAAGAACCTGCCTCAGTTTCGCTGGCTGACACACTTTCCTCTGTTTGTGCTGGTAAT